>NW_027491267.1:1142500-1150000 GCF_021521415.1 Bidens hawaiensis
GATTCACGGTACGAATTATACTCGATTATACCGTTAATCGTATTGGAAGTACGGTTAACCGATTGACGGTTATTGAAACCCGAATGAATCGGAGATCACATTATAGACGAAATATATAATGTTTAGTGATGTTACGAAGTATTAAAGCTTCGGGATAAGTGAATTAAAGCACAGAAAAGAATTCTCGATTTAATGGTACGTCGGTACGTTAAACGAAACCTTTAATACCAAACCAAGCAAGAGGCGATCGATCAAGCCGAAAAAGATGCACAATTACCGACAATATGATGTGTTAAGTCAATAAATGTCATGGTTTAAGTTTTTAAAGTTTTTAAATCGGTTTTATATAAATTTCATTTTTAAGCCGAAAAATGACCGTTTTAGCCTCGTTTTAAGCCGAATTAAACGTTTAACCGAAAAACGAACTGAACCAGATTATCCACAACATTATCCGGATTACACAATCCGAATGTGTGGCCAAGATTTGAGATGTGGGCCCCACCCCACACCAATACATGGACCGATCGGTCCACTTCATACACATAAACATTTCATTTTCTTTTTTTACATACAATCCAACTCCAAAACCTTTCCCTCTCTTCAAATCTCATCCAAATCCTTGATTTTTAACAAGAATCACAAGGTAAAAACATGGTTATAATGGTTAATTCATAGTTTTAATTCCATGATCTTGAGTTGTTTGCAAGAGAATGAAGTTTCAAGTGAAAAATGGGTGAAAACCCGAGATGAAACCGATTCTTGCATGATCAAGTGATGTATACAAGTTATACAAGGGATCTTGGTCCAAGAAAGGAGTTAAAAGAGTCAAAAACGAATTTTTACGGTTAAAATCTTTGTTTCTTTATCATAACCGAAACCATTAAAGAAATGGCTTGATTGTGGGTGTAACTTGCTTGGTGTGGTGTTGTTGTGCTTGTAGGTGTTGTATCTAGTTGCTAGCAAAGGCTAGAAAGCAAGATCTTTGCGATCTAAAGCTAGAAACACAAGGTAGTTCGGTTTTTCGTATGATTTATATGATTTGGACAGATTGTGATAGACTTAGAGTTGGGTCATGACATTTCACAGAGATCATCTACACATGAAAATATGAGATCTGTGAAAATTTGGTAATTTTTGGATAAAGGATGAATATTTGGTGAATTTAATGCTCGGTTTTGGCTAAAAATGGTGAAAAATAGCTAAACATCATGAAAAATTCTGGAAAATTCCAGATAAGCTTTTCATAACATGTAAAAGTCACACACAAAATTTCAGGTCCATTGGAGAAGTCTAAGTAGGCTTTTCGGTAAAACGAGTTCTAGGGTTTTCTAGCTCGGTTTTGGTGAAAATGGCATGAAAAATGAGATTTTGGTTCTGGAAAAATTACAGGGAACTATGTGGATAGCAGGGGTCATCCCAGAAAAATTTGGGATTTTTCTAAGGTCGTTTGGTATTTTCGACATATTTGGTGTTTAAATGACGTTTAAAAATAGATAAATAAATGTTAAATATAAAAATTAATTCTGGAAATATTTTTATAAAATTCCTTACTGTCAAAAGGTAATTTTTTCAAAATTTTAAGATCCGAGACTAAACGGATAATTATTTGTGCTAAAAAGAACATAAAAACAAACTTTTAAAGCTTAAAACGCGTAAACCGGCAAAGTTCGCCTAAGCGAGCTGACCGGTGTATAAAAACCTTAAGAATGGACTATTTTCATGAAACTAAGTTAATCAAGTAAAAATAAATCATCCGAAAATAATTCGGATGATTTGGGTATTTTTATCCGAAAGAACAGTTTCCGGCACCCTAAAGACGGAAACGGGTCCCGCGGCCAAACGAGACGTCTAAACCGAGCTCTAAATTCACGGCTTTAACTAAAATATTAGTCAAACACTATTTTCGGGTCGTGTGTGACCAAACTCATTTTTGAAACATAAAAACAGATAACAGTGCTAGGCACGCAAAACGAGGAAAACAAAATAATAATAATTTTGACGGTCAAACTCTAACGATATCACAATCTAAGTCCTGAGAAGTGTTTCGGGGTTAACATTGTCCCCGGATAGTGTACGGTACTGGGTTAACAGTGTCCCCAGACGTACCGGTTAACACGAATTCAAGTTATATTAATAGAAATTGTATAGTAACGACTTAGGGATCGTATTACAGATCCGGACCGGTAGCCGTGCACAGTGTTACATATTTGCTCACGAAAAGGTGAGTTTCACGAGCCCCTTTTTACTGAACTGTTTAAAATATTTTCCCGGGGCGGAAAGCATGTTTCTATCAAAATGTTTAAGTACATGCTGATCGCATGGAAATGAATGTATTTATATAATGTTTATTGTACGGGAATCGTACGGTAATGTATTAAGATGGTAATTGTCTGAGTTGCTAATAGTGTAAGGCCCGAAACAGTGTTCTGGGTTAACAGTGTCCCCAGAGGGTATTAAATGTGTTTCTGGGTTAACAGTGTCCCCAGAGGTTATTAAATGTGTTTCTGGGTTAACAGTGTCCCCAGAGGTTATTAAATGTGTTTCTGGTTAACAGTGTCCCCAGAGGTTATTGGATGTGTCTTTGGGTTAACAGAGGTTTCACTTGTGGGCTCAGCATAATTTTATCGCTAATATATGATTATTATAATGATTTGTCATCGTTTACTTAAATTAGTGAAACTCACCAACTATTCGTAGTTGACCCGTTTTCTTTACATGCTTTCTAGGTACACCCAAATTGGAATGAGTGATACGTGCTTGATGATGTGTGCTATTTTGTGGAAGATTAAGGATCTATATTTTGTATTAAATATGTTAATGTACTATCGGTAAAACTTATGTGATAACGCCTAGACGGTAACGAAACTCGGAATAATGTAATACGTTTAAATTAATGTAGTGGTGTTTTCTTTATAAGCAATGCTGTTGATATCAGATGTGTCTGTTGCATCCCGTTTACGTTTCCGCTGCGGTTACGGGGTGTTACAGGCTAGGTAAGCGCCCTGTAGTAAGAGGAGTAGTTATGAGCCCTGTAGACCATCCACATGGGGGTGGTGAAGGGAGGGCCCTAATTGGTAGAAAAAAACCCACAACCCCTTGGGGTTATCCTGCACTTGGAAAAAGAAGTCGAAAAAGGAATAAATATAGTGATAATTTGATTCTTCATCGCCGTAGTAAACAGGAGAGAAAATAGAATTTTTTTCTTCGTCTTAAAAAAAAATATGAGGAAGCTGTGACACGTTCACTAAAAAAAAATCCTTTTGTAGCGAATAATTTATTAAAAAAAATAAATAAGCTTAACACAAAAGAAGAAAAAGAAATAATAATAACCTGGTCCCGGGCATCTACCATTATACCCATAATGGTGGGCCATACTGTTGCTATCCATAATGGAAAGGAACATTTACCTATTTATATAACAGATCGTATGGTAGGACACAAATTAGGAGAATTTGCGCCTACTTTAAATTTCCGAGGACATGCAAAAAGCGATAATAGATCTCGTCGTTAAAAAACATTTGTTTATGTATAATAATATATATAGATATCTATCATTGATTAGTAGGAGACGAACTTTATGTTAAATAAGAGAACAACAGAAGTATACGCTTTAGGTCAACATATATCTATGTCTGCTCACAAAGCGCGAAGAGTAATTGATCAAATTCGGGGGCGTTCCTACGAAGAAACACTTATCATATTAGAACTCATGCCTTATCGAGCATGTTATCCCATTTTTAAATTAGTTTATTCGGCAGCAGCAAATGCTAGTTCCAATATGGGTTCGAGTGAAGCCAATTTAGTTATTAGTAAAGCCGAAGTAAATAAAGGTACGATCATAAAGAGATTAAAACATCGAGCTCGCGGGCGTAGTTTTGCGATACAAAAACCGACCTGCCATGTAACTATTGTAATGAAAGATATATCCTTAAATGAATATATAGATGCCGACTCTATTACATGGTCACAAAAAGCTAAATGGAAAAAAAAGGATACAAATATGTCGTATTATGATATGTATAGTAATGGGGGAACATGGGACAAAAAATAAATCCAATTGGTTTCAGACTTGGTACAACCCAAGGTCATCATTCCCTTTGCTTCGCACAACCAAAAAATTATTCTGAGGGTCTGCAAGAAGATCAAAAAATAAGAAATTATATCAAGAATTATGTACAAAAAAATACGAAAACATCTTCTAGTGTCGAGGGAATTGCACGTATAGAGATTCAAAAAAGAATCGACCTAATCCAAATCATAATCTATATGGGATTTCCAAAAATATTAATTGAAAGTCGACCCCGAGGAATCGAAGAATTACAGATGAATTTACAAAAAGAATTTCATTCTGTAAATCGAAAACTTAACATTGCTATCACACGAATTGAAAAGCCTTATGGAAACCCTAATATTCTTGCAGAATTTATAGCCGGACAATTAAAAAGTAGAGTTTCTTTTCGCAAAGCGATGAAAAAGGCTATAGAATTAACTGAACAAGCAGATACAAAAGGAATTCAAGTGCAAATTGCAGGACGTATCGACGGAAAAGAAATTGCGCGTGTTGAATGGATCAGAGAGGGTAGGTTCCACTACAAACCATTCGAGCTAAAATTGATTATTGTTCATATACAGTTCGAACAATCTATGGGGTATTAGGCATAAAAATTTGGATATTTATAGAAGGTGGATAATAAACCTTTATTTCCCTTTGCATTCTATCCAGCGATGGAACAAAAAATGATAAATTCGTTTATTCTTTTTTTTATGTTCAATAAAAAAACGAACAATTATAATTCTATAGAGTTTAATAAAAATTCAATGAATCTTTTGATAAAATTGCTATGCTTAGTGTGTGACTCGTTGGTTTTTTGAGGGTTAGTATAAAAAACCAGCCTCATAGTATAAACAAATAACTATAGAAGTAATAACCAACTCATCAGTTCGTATTATCTTGATCCAAAGAACCAGTCAAGATATGATATATTGGTCATATTGTTGTAGCAACTGAAATCTTTTTTATTAAAAAAATTTCTAAGTTGTCAATCGAAATCAAAAAGAAAGGGTATGGATAAATGGAAGGATGAGAGAAAGAAAGAAAAAGAATAAAGAATATTGATAATATAGATATAGAATTCCAATATGTAAGGTCTATGAGTCATCTCAGAAAAAATCTGCGTAATAAAGCATCAATACGGATTCATCATTAAATGGATCTGCTCATCGAACAAAAAATAAAGAGCTTCGAGCCAATAAAGACTAAGAATATTGACTCAAAAACTAATAGCTCCGTTGTAGAATTCAGACCTAACCATTAATTAAGAAGCGATGGGAACGATGGAACCTGTGAATTCAAAAGATTTTAGTGAAAAAGAATTCGAATGATTCATTGATCGGGATGGCGGAACCGGCCAGAGACCAATTCATCTCTTCGGAAAAATTATGAACTAATGAGAGAACTGAAATAGAAATTGAAAGAGTAAATATTCGCCCGCGAAAACTTTATTTTCTTGGATTGCTAAAATTGGGTCAATCCAATACGATAAAGAGTAAAACAAAAGAAAGATTTGTTTTAACATTATAAAACATTCTTTTAACATTATAAAACATTCTAAAATAGATAAATAAAAAATAGATAAATATAAGAAAAAATAGTTATTTAATATATTTATATTTAGTTATCGATAAAAACAAGATATACAAATTAATAATATATTTAATCTAGATTAAATGAAATCCATGATTCAGTATATTAATTATTAAAGTTAATTCAAATTATTTTCTATCTGAATTGAATTCAAAATCTTGAATTTGAATTGATTTATTCGCGAGGAGCTGGATGAAAAGAAACTCTCACGTCCGGTTCTGTAGTAGAGATGGAATTCAAAAAAAACCATCAACTATAACCCCAAAAGAACCAGATTCCGTAAACAACATAGAGGAAGAATGAAGGGAGTGTCTTATCGAGGTAATACTATTTGTTTTGGTAAATACGCTCTTCAGGCACTTGAACCCGCTTGGATCACATCTAGACAAATAGAAGCGGGTCGACGAGCAATGACACGAAATGCACGTCGCGGTGGAAAAATATGGGTCCGTATATTTCCAGATAAACCAGTTACAGTAAGGCCCGCTGAAACACGTATGGGTTCAGGTAAAGGCTCTCCCGAATATTGGGTAACTGTTGTTAAACCAGGTCGAATCCTTTATGAAATGGGTGGAGTAACAGAAAATATAGCTAGAAGGGCTATTTCAATAGCAGCGTCTAAAATGCCTATACGAGCTCAATTCATTATTTCGGGATAAAAAAAATAGGCCTTAAAAATAGCGAGTGCAGGTTTCTTTTTTTGAACAAATAATATTTCTTTTTTTCTTCGAACTTTGTATTGTAAAAAACAGATCAAAAAAATAAATAAATAAAATAAAATGATATGATTCAACCCCAGACCCATTTGAATGTAGCAGATAACAGCGGGGCTCGAGAATTGATGTGTATTCGAATCATAGGAGCTAGCAATCGTCGATATGCTCATATTGGTGACGTTATTGTTGCTGTGATCAAAGACGCAGTTCCAAACATGCCTCTAGTAAGATCAGAAGTGGTCAGAGCTGTAATTGTACGTACTTGTAAAGAACTTAAACGTGACAACGGTATGATAATACGATATGATGACAATGCTGCAGTTGTGATTGATCAAGAAGGAAATCCAAAAGGAACTCGAGTTTTTGGTGCGATTGCCCGAGAATTGAGACAGTTCAATTTTACTAAAATAGTTTCATTAGCTCCCGAGGTATTGTAAAACGAGACCACGATATGGTTATAGGTTATAGTAGGGTATTTAAAATAAAAAGATTAAGATTCATTTAGTAGATTTTGTCTCACGTATATACCTTTCAAAATGAATATTCATAATTTCTAAAAAAATACGTAAAATAAAAAAAAATACGTAAAAAAGCATGTTGATTATATCCAAATTTGGAGGCACCAATCATTTTAATTAATCATGGGTAGTGATACTATTGCTGACATAATAACCTCTATACGAAATGCCGATATGTATGGAAAAAGCCTGGTTCGAGTAGCATCTACTAATATCAGCCAAAGTATTGTTAAAATACTTTTACGAGAGGTTTTTATCGAAAACGTGAGAAAACATCGAGAAAACAACAAATATTTTTTGGTTTTAACCCTACGACATAGAAGGAATAGGAAAAGTAGTTATCGAAATCTTTTAAATTTAAAACGGATAAGTCGTCCGGGTCTCCGAATCTATTCTAACTATCAAAGAATTCCTAGAATTTTAGGCGGGATGGGAGTTGTAATTCTTTCTACCTCTCGGGGTATAATGACAGACCGAGAGGCTCAACTAGAAAGAATAGGCGGAGAAATTTTGTGTTATATATGGTAATCTTTCTAATATCCGAATTGAATAGGAAACTTCTTTTTTGTGAAAAAGAAAAGATAAGGGGTGGGTTGTCTAATAGGGTTCTTCCTCCACTAGT